>NW_019174497.1:1913912-1917319 GCF_002260705.1 Seriola dumerili | reverse complement strand
ATTACCATCAGTTTGTGTTGTTATTTTCTATAAAATAAATGGAGTATCTGTGGTACTTCAAATAAACACATGTGAAGACTTTTTATTACTCTTTTTTGCAAATCAACAGGTGGTGCCAAAGCCAAACGAAGGGCAGCTACAACAAATTATCATTGTAATCTCCACAATAATACTGGTTGTGGGGGCCCGGCGGGCGAGCGGGCCAGTGGACTTTCGAGAAAATTTTTGGAAATTATTTAAATCACAGAATTTAACCGTGTCCCCCGGTAGCATATGAGAAACCGCCCATGGCGGCCCTTCGGAAGGGAGCGACTTAGAAGCCTGGGGCTGACACATGTTACTCAGCGTGACGAGCCGAGTCCGTATACACCAAATTTGTGGACTTTCGAGAAAATTGGTTTGAATTAATTAAATCACAGAATTTAACCGTGTCCCCAGCCAGCATATGAGAGATCGCTCCATGGCGGCCCTTCGGAAGGAAGCGACTCAGAAGGCTGGGGCTGACATATGTTACTCAGCGTGACGAGCCGAGTCCGTAGACAACCAGACTTGTGGACTTTGGACAAACTTTTCCGTTTGTGACATTCACACTAGTCTTAATGGTGTGGCACCTCAGCATATGAGGGGGGGGGGGGGGCGCCGGCGGGAGGCGAGCGGGCCAGCGGGTCGTGCGGGCGGCTAGCTCTGCTTGCTGGGCGCAATCCCTGTGCCGGGGGGGGGGGGGGGGGCCGCCATCGGGCGGCTAGCTCTGCTTTGCTGGGCGCAATGGCTTTGTGCCGGGGGGGGGGGCGCCGCGGCGGCTGTTGGGCCGGCGTGCAGCTAGCTCTGCTCGCTGCTGGGCGCAATCCCTGTGCCGGGGGGGGCCGCCGGCGGGCCGGCGGGCGGCTAGCTCTGCTTGCTAGGCGCATGCCTGTGCCGGGGGGGGGGGGGGGGCGCCGGCGGGGCTGCCATGGTCATCTCTCATATTGCTGAGGTGCCACCACCATTAAGACTAGTGTGAATGTCACAACCAGGAAAAGTTTGTCCAAAGTTCCACAAGTTTGGTGTCTACGGACTCGGCTCGTCACGTGAGTAACATATGTCAGCCCCAGCCTTCTGAGTCCCCTTCCGAAGGGCCGCATGGGCGGTCTCTCATATCTGAGTGCCACACCATTAAGACTAGTGTGAATGTCACAATCAGAAAATGATTGTCCAAAGTCCACAAGTTTGGTGGTCAAACGGACTCGGCTCGTCACGCTGAGTAAAAATGTCAGCCCCGAGCCTTCTGAGTCGCTCCCTTCCGAAGGGCCCGCCATGGGCGGTCTCTCATATGCTGCTGGCGGACTACGGTTAAATTCTGTGATTAATAATTTCAAACAATTTTCTCGAAAAGTCACAAATTTGGTGTCTACGGACTCGGCTTCGCCACGCTGATAACATATGGTCAGCCCAGGCTTCTAAGTCGCGTCCCTTCCGAAGGGCGCCATGCGGCGGTTTCTTCCATATGCTGCCGGGGGACACGGTTAAATTCTGTGATTTAATATATTTCCAAAAAAATTTTCTCGAAAGTCCACAAATTTGGTGTCTACGGACTGTCTCATCACGCTGAGTAACATATGTCAGCCCCAGCCTTGTGAGTCGCTCCCTCTGAAGGGCCGCCGATGGGTCATCTCTCATATGCTTGAGGTGCCACACCATTAAGACTTAGTGTGAATGTCACAACGGAAAAGTTTGTCAAAAGTCCACAAGTTTGGTGTCTACGGACTCGGCTCGTCACACTGAGTAACATATGTCAGCCCCAGCCTTCTGAGTTGCTCCCTTCCGAAGGGCCCGCAGGGCGGTCTCTCATATGCTGCCGGGGGACACGGGGTTAAATTCTGTGATTTAATAATTTCCAGAAAATTTTCTGGAAAGTCCACAAATTTGGTGTCTACGGACTCCGCTCGTCACGCTGAGTAAACATATGTCAGCCCCAGGCTTCTTAAGTCGCTCCTTCGGAAGGGATGCCTCGTTAAACGTCTCCGAGGCCCGCTTGCCTGCGACGAAAAATTTTGTCAAAAGTCCACAAATTGGGTGTCTACGGACTCAGCCCGTCACGCTGAGTAACATATGTCAACCCCAGCCTTCTGAGTCGGCTGCCTTCCGAGGCCGCCATGGGCATCTCTTCATATGCTGAGGTGCCCCACCCTTAAGACTAGTGTGAATGTCACAACGGAAAAGTTTGTCCAAAGTCCACAAGTTTTGGTGTCTACGGACTCGGCTCGTCACGCTGAGTAACATATGTCAGCCCAGCCTTCTGAGTCGCTCCCTTCCGAAGGGCCGCCAATGGGCGGTCTCTCATATGCTGCTGGGGGACCGCGTTAAATTCTGTGATTTAATAATTTCCAAAAAATTTTCTCGAAAGTCCACAAATTTGGTGTCTACGGATTGGCTCGTCACGCTGAGTAACATATGTCAGCCCAGCCTTCTGAGTTGCTCCCTTCCGAAGGCCGCCATGGTCATCTCTCATAGGCTGAGGTTGCCACCCATTAGGACTAGGTGTGGAATGTCACAACGGAAAAGTTTGTTTAAAGTCCACCAGTTTGGGTGGTCTACCGACTCGGCGTCGTCAGCTGAGTTACATATGTCATACCCAGCTTCGAGTCGCCTTCCCTTCCGAAGGGCCGCCATGGGCAGTCTCTCATATGTGTCGGGGGACACGGTTAAATTCTGTGCTTAACTAATTTTTCCAAAACATTTTCGGAAAGTCACAATTTTGGTGGTCTACGGACTCGGCTCGTCACGCTGAGTGACATATTCAGCCCCAGGCTTCCTAAGTCGCTCCTTTCGGAAGGGGATGCCTCGTTAAATTCTCAGAGGCCCGGCTAGCTGCACGTTAAAAAAATTTTGGCAAAAGTCCACAAATTGGGTGTCTAATCGGATCGGCTCGTCACGCTGAGTAACACTATGTCAACCCCAGCCTTCTGATGCTCCCTTCCGACAGGGCCGCCATGGGTTCATCTCTCTATGCTGAAGGTGCCACATCAGCGGTCCCCAAACTTTTTTCCCAAGGGGGCCACATCAACTTTCCTTCTGAGATATGGGGGGACCGAGCGTTAGTCTATAACAGGAAATGATATGGGCAGGGGGAACAACCAGCTATATTTGGGGCGCATGCCTGTGCGGGGGGCGAGGGGGGGGGCGCCGGCCGGGCCGGCGGGCCGGTCGCTTCGCTTTGCTGGGCGCAATCCCTGTGCCGGGGGGGGGGGCTTGCGCCGGCGGGCCGGCTGGGCCGTGCGGGCATCTAGCTTCTGCTTGCTGGGCGCAATCCCTGTGTGCCGGGGGGGGTGGGCGCCGGGGCCGCTGGGCCAGCGGCAGCTAGCTCTGCTTGCTGGCGCAATCCCTTTTGTGCCGGAGGGGGGGGCGCGCCGGGCGGCTAGTTCTCTTGC